>NC_136070.1:536207920-536225420 GCF_964261635.1 Lissotriton helveticus
GTTTAAAGTTTTGTTGTTTCTTTCCCTCTTATTAATTCATATTCAGGGTCATTTAATGTTTAAAGGTGCACGTATAATTCCTCCGATTGATTCAATCCGTTTGGATGCAGCGTTCTCAAATTTAAAATGAATCTTGATTCAATTTGCCGAAGTTTCCTTTCACGGTCACCTCCCCGTTCTCCTTTTGCAATTGTCTGTATGCCATAAAATTTCAGTTTTTGCCAATCTCCTTGATGGAATTGTTCCATGTGTTTGGCTATGGCATTTGAGCGGTCCTTGTGAATTGTTGCCCTCATGTGTTGTAGGATTCTATTTTTTAGTTCCACTGTTGTGCTTCCCACATACAACATTGGGCACGGGCATTCCACTATATAAACAGTGAATGGGGTCTTGCAGGTGATACATTGTCTGATCTGCCATTTCTTTTTGGTTGCCAATATGATTTCCTTTGTAGGTTTTGCTATTTGGCACATTTTACATCCGTGGCATTTTACGAATCCTTTTGTTTTCAGCCAGTCGTCTTGTCTTTTCTTTTGAAAATGACTATGGATTATGTGATCCTTCCCACACATACACACACATTCTACACACATACCCCCCACACCCACACACAATATATAATAAATGTTGACGAAAACAAGGGTCAAGGGTAGATAAAATACCAAATTGGCAATGAATTGATAATTGCACGAACTGTATACCTTGTCAAATGACCTAAACTACAAGGACCATGAGCCTTGGGAACATGTGACAGGAAACATGAGGAAGTAAAAAAACATTTAAATTAATGAGCGGTGGGGCAACCCGTTGATCGTGAGCAAGGTGGAGACACACCGAAACGCGTAGATCGAATGCGCTATATGCCCTGTAACTAAGTTGAATAAAAGAAGATTGCAAATACTTTAATCGGTTGTGCGACCCGTTTTTCTTCCTCTGTGGAGAAAGTTGGTTAATATATATATATACATATATATATATATATACACATATACATATATATACACATATATACATATATATACACACATACACACATATATACACACATATATATATATATACACACACATATATATATATATACACATACATATATATATACACATACACATATATATATACACATACATATATATATACACATACACATATATATATATATACACATACACATATATATATATATACACATACATATATATATACACATACATATATATATATATATACACATACATATATATATATATATATATATATATATATATATATATATATATATATATATATATATATATATATATATATCAGGAGAACTGGTGAACAAAAGACACACCCATGGGAGTAACGACGCACAAACCAAAGCAAATCTGGATGCAAACTACAACTGTTGTTTGTTGGCTGCCCCGAAGAGGAGGCAATGAGACCTCGAAACGCGTTGGCCTAATTAATGAAGTGAAGAAGGAAGACAGGCTGCAAATTTAGGCCGGATGGTCAGAGAACTGTCGAGTGTGCTCCCAAATGCGACATGGCGCTTTGTGTTGAAACATATATATATATATATATATACATATATATATATACACATTATATATATATATATATATATATATATATATATATATATATATATATATATATTACCTACTGGTGGTGGCCAGTAGGTAGTTATAGTTAGGATTGATTTCCATAGGGAAATCATAACATTCTATTTGGAATAACTTTGGCGCCGGTGGAGGAATCTGCCTGAAATTTTCATCAACTTTGCCTCGCGGCGCTCCGCTCCTTCCCTGAAAGTTTGGGGGGCATTTGTCAAGCGGGGGCCGAGATAAAAGGGGGGTCTCAAAACGTGTTTTCCCCATTGTAATTTCCATAGGGCGGTCGAACTCACTTTCAGCTCGAACGGCTGAATGGATTCCCACCAAACTTGGCAAAATTGTAGGGACTGGTAGCCCGATGTGCCTTTGCTATGTCTAAAGGTATGTGCTCCAGTGGATTTTGAGTAATTTAGGTTAAAAAAAAATTATATATCTATAGCCGCGCCCCGGTACGCGCACCGGGCAGCGCTACGGGCGCGCCACGCGACTTGCGCACGGAAAGCTGATTGGCTCTCGGGTGTCTGTAAACATTCGAAACAGTCCGCAGTGGCCGCCATCTTGTGTCTCGGTAGGATCGAGACACAAGAGGTGGCAAAAACAAAGGGGGAAATTACCATAAGGTGGCAGGGTAGACCCCCCCTGACCCCGTAGGTTTGATGTGGGGGCCATAAAAGGGTCCCGCGGGTGAAAAACATTTTTTTATTTTTTCTTTTATTTTCGCGGGGGGAGCGCCCGGTACGCGCACCATGGGGAAAAATAGTGAAAATAATAGTGTAAAATAATCATTTTGAGTGATTACAGGTAGGGTAGCTCTGAAAAGAGCTTTTGGGTTCTGTGGCTGTTTTAGGTACCTACAAGTACGTCCCACACACACCCACACACACACAACCCTACACCCCCACACCAACACACTCCCCACACACACCTCACACACACACACCTCCACCCACACCCAAACCGACACCTTACACATCCACACTCACACACACACCTCACCCCCCCAACACACACGCTCACACAGATACCTCACAGACACACCCCACACATCCCACACATACACACACATTCTACACACATACCCCCCCACACCCACACACACCCCACCTACACCCAAACACCCCACACACCCACACCCACACACACACCTTACACACCTACATCCCCCCCCACACCCACATACCCCACACACCTACACACACCTATACACCTCATCCCCCCCAGATGCACACACACACACGCACACACACACACACACACACACACACCTCACAGACACACCCCACACACGCCTCCCCCCCACACATGGGGAAAACTCAGTGAAACACTAAAATAATAATTTAAAGTGCTTAGAGGTAGGGTAGCTCTGAATAGAGTTGTTGTGTTGTGTGGGTGATTTAAGTACCAACATGTAGGTACCAATGCAGAGTCTTAAATTCAATGTAGACTGTCTCATCTGTAGATAATGTACATGTTGTTACAGAAGTTATTGTGGTATATGGAATCTATACTATAGTCTGTCAGGAAAGCAGAAACAACATGGAGGCAGGAGATGAAAAAGAGATGTCAAATACACATTGGAGATAAAGTGGGAGAAAGGAAGTAACTATGAGCAAAATTACTATGTAACACAAAAAAAAATGCACAGTATACTATAAGTCTCACATTATATTATATTCATTTTGGTACTATTTCATTGATTACATATAAAAAAGAATAATGTCTGGAACAATTTTTAATTATTAAATATAAATTTATTGCTCTGATATTTCAAAATTTAATAGGACTTCCAACATTATGTCGTCGGGAATGTCCTCATTTGGATTACATGATTCCATTTCTTCCACATATTTCAGAAACTCTTCATCAAGAGACTGATCCAAAAAATCTGAATCGTTATTCTCTTCCTCTGGGTTGTCCTGAAGATCAAGTTCGAATGAAATATTACATTTATTTTGATCTCCCTCCATTATGTTGCTGTAAATTGCATAAAAAATAAATATATCAGTAGAGATAGGGCACTGTTGGGTTTAAGTTCAGACAGGTAGTTTTGATTGTTTAACAGTGAAGTTATCTCTTTGGGCAGTGTATGGTATCAGGCTGGAAGTAGAAATATAAAAAAGTGTATATCATAAAGACTAAGTAAATTGATAATTATACAAGACAAGCCTAACTCCATGCATATCTATAACAGAGAAGCCTATCTCAATCTATAACTATTACAGAGGGATAGTATATAACTATCAGAAAATGTTTTCCAAATTAACTTAAAGTGCACAACATACTTCAGTTTTCAAAATAACATCTTACCTTTGAAAAAGAAGTTTAAGTTCTCAGTGAAAATCCTTTTGAAATGTACTTCAGGAAGTAGTAGTCAAAATTGCTGTGTTTCCCTCTCTTTCTTTATATATTCATGTACATAACCAATCAAATGTCATGAAATAATAGTAGAAAATGAAAGTAACATTTTAATTGGTTGTAAATTCTAACACTTCAGATGTGTTTTGTCAAGTAATTCACCTCAGGATATTTAGAGAGGGCTACAGGCCAAATGGCTCAATGGAATTCCACCAAATTTGGGAAAATGGTAGGGACTGGTATGTAGTATGGCCTATTCTATATTTGGTGAAAGTGTCTCCGGTGGTTTTTATGTAAATTAACTTTTTAACATTTTTTAGGAGCGCTTCCCGGTGCGCGCCCCGGTACGCGTACCGGCAGCGCAACGGGAGTCCTCCATTTTGTGTTTCGGTAGATTTGAGACAGAAAATGGAGGACAAACAACGTTGGGAATGGGTATAAGGGGGCATCGAAGGCACTCCCTGACCCTCTAGGTTTTCTGAGGGGGTCTTAGGAGGCCCATATAGGCGAGAAAAAAAAGAAATTTATTTTTCGCGGGGGGAGCACTAGGTACGCACACCGGGGAGCGTACTTTGGTGAAAAATAGTGAAAAAAGTTAGAAAAAGATAATCTTTTGGAGTGATCAGAGATAGGGTAGCCCTGAAAAGGGCTTTTGGGTTCTGTGGCTGATTTAGGTACCTACAAGTAGGTACCAATGCACAGTCTTAAATTCAGGAGGAATATTCTATTCCCCTCATCTGAAAAGTGCACACCATCTCCTCTGTAGATATCTTGCATGTTGTAACGCAAGTTGTTGTTGTATATTGAACCCATTCCATAGTCTCTCATGTAAGCAGAAACAGATTTATTCACATGTTTCCGTGCTTTCTCAAATTGTGGACCAAATTGGTTGGACCAGTTCCATTTCTGTCTTTGGCATATATTGGAATATACCATGGCAGTTTGTGGAAAAAGTGTCATCAATTGCCCAAAGGTGTCCTTTAAAACCATCTCCAGACCTACCCCAGTCAAAGTGCCTAGGTCATTTCCACCACAGTGCAAAATTATGAGGTCAGGGTGCGGCAGATGGTAAAAGGTTTTCACCAATGGTAACAATTGATGACATCTCAATCCTCTTTGGCCAATCCATTTTATGTGCACATTTGGTAAATCGAGGTTGTGAAAATTTCTGGTAGCTGCATACCTTTGAGCCCAGTGAATGTAGCTATGTCCAATAATCCAGACAGAGAACATGGTGAGAGGAGGTTCTGGTGCAGTCAGATGAAGTGTAGGAATGAAATGGCAGTTGGAACAGTAGGAGTTTTGCACAAAAAAAAACTGTGGAGTTTCAGTGCTCTTGATTCAAGCAATGATTGGTGGATTCAGATAGTTGAAAACTGAAAGTTAGGGTGCATGGTTCTGTTGTGTGTAAGAAGTAATTTGAATGGTTAAAAAAAGTAATTTAAAGAAAGATTGCAGTGGATAAGCTGGTGTATTGAGAGGTCAAACATCCTTGCTCATTTGATTTGCAACATTGTAGAATAAACTTTTAACCCTGGGAGCTCAGTGAGGAGGGAGTTGCTATGGTAACAGGTAGAAAGGGCTGAGGGGGGGGAAGGGTGTGATTTGAAAATAGAGAGGGGAAGAGTTTTGATTGGTTACCATGAGGAATATGTGTGTACAATTAGAGGTTTTCTGTGCCATTAATGGTTGCAGTGCCTGGAGAACATACCTTTTGCTCTGCTAAAGAAATATTGGTGTGTGTATCTGACACTGTTCTGAATCTCCCAAAGCATTTGTAAAGGTGAGTTATGATTCATTTAGATAGAGAGTTCAGATTAAGAAGCACATTGATTTTCTTTGCTGTTGGTTTGTGTGATGCTTTTTGAAAATGCATGGTTTCTATATTTGTAAAATAGAGGATTTGTATTTTGTGAAATAGTGATGTTTCAGTAGTGAAGTTGAATGGTTGTACATAGGACTTGCACTCTGTATCTAAAATGTTATTTTTAAAATCAATTTTAGGGTAAATGAATGGGTTTCAGTAGTGAAAATGAATGCTTGTACATAGGACCTGTGTTGTGTTCCTAAAATGGTAATTGAAAAACGATTTTAGTGCAAATCAATGGGTTTGAGTAGTGAAAATGAATGCTTGTATATAGGATCTGTGCAGTGTTTCTAAAATGTTAATTTAAAAACGATTTTAGTGCAAAACAATGGGTTTTAGTAGTGAAAATGAATGCTTATAAATAGGATCTGTCATCTGTTCATAAAATATTAAATAAAAACGATTTTAGGGCAAATTAATGGCTTTCAGTAGTGAAAATGAATGCTTGTACATAGGACCTGTGTTCTGTTCCTAAAATGGTAATTGAAAAACGATTTTAGTGCAAATCAATGGGTTTGAGTAGTGAAAATGAATGCTTGTATATAGGATCTGTGCAGTGTTTCTAAAATGTTAATTGAAAAACGATTTTAGTGCAAAACAATGGGTTTTAGTAGTGAAAATGAATGCTTATAAATAGGATCTGTCCTCTGTTCATAAAATATTAAATAAAAAACGATTTTAGGGCAAATTAATGGCTTTCAGTAGTGAAAATGAATGCTTGTACATAGGATCTGTGTTCTGTTCCTAAAATTGTAATTGAAAAACGATTTTAGTGCAAAACAATGGGTTTTAGTAGTGAAAATGAATGCTTGTAAATAGGATCTGTCCTCTGTTCATAAAATATTAAATAAAGAACGATTTTAGGGCAAATTAATGGCTTTCAGTAGTGAAAATGAATGCTTGTACATAGGACCTGTGTTCTGTTCCTAAAATGGTAATTGAAAAACGATTTGAGTGCAAATCCATGGCTTTAACATTTTTAAGAAGGAATAAATAGTGTGTGCATAATTATATAAAAATATTTGAATCTTTTACAAACATGTTACCTGTTTTACATCAGATTGGGAAGCAGACTGAGTTTCTTTGCTGTTGGTTTGTTTCATTTTTTGGGTAATGCTTGGTAGGAATGTTTGCAAGAGATAGGAAATGTATTTTGTAAAATAGTGAGTTTTCAGTACTGAAATGGAATGCTTGTACTCCAGCAATGCATCCTTTCACATGGGGAAAGCTCCATGTGAAAGCGTTTGCCTCAGTCTTATGTCTGCTGTGAGGCAGGCGCAAGATTTTGACGTAACAGTGTCTTAAAAGTGACGCAATGAAATCTCATAGATTTCACTGCGTCACTATTACGAGGTTTTCTGCGGAGAATTTACCCCTCTGTCTACATTACACCTGACAGAGGTATAATGTGGCACAGAGGTTTAAAAAGTGAAGCATCTACCTACATGCGTCACTTTTTAAATATGGCGCAACAAGGCACATGTTTTATGCCGCCGATACGTCACAAAAAGTGACGCATCAGCAGTGCAAAACTGACGCAGAGCCTCATAAATGAGGTTCATCTTTTTTTGCACACTACTCCAGTTTAGTCTTGTCCACTGCACTCTTGGACACAAGCCTCACCTTTTGTGCTCCCCTGGACAGGCTTCATCTCATCTGCACTCCTGCTTAGGTGTCAGAATCCTTTGCCTCAGTCTTATGCCTGCTGTGAGGCAGGTGCAAGATTTTGACGTAACAGTGTCCTAAAAGTGATGCAGTGAAATCTCATAGATTTCACTGCATCAGTATTACGAGGCTTTTTGCGGAGAAATGACCCCTCTGTGTATATTACACCTGACAGAGGTATAATGTGGCGCAGAGGTTTAAAAAATGACGCATCTACCTACATGCGTCACTTTTTAAATATGGCGCAACAAGGCACATGTTTTATGCGCCAATGCGTCACAAAAACTGACTCATCAGTAGCGCAAAACTGACGCAGGGCTTTATAAATGAGGCTCATCTTTTTTTTGCACACTACTCCAGTTTAGTCCTGCCCACTGCACTCTTGGACACAAGCCTCACCTTTTGTGCTCCCTTGGACAGGCTTCATCACATCTGCACTCTTGCTTAGGCCTCATAATCTTTTTTCAGATTAAAATTTGAAAAACAGAGAAAAGGTCATATGTATAAGCTTTTCATTGCACTACTGAAATATTTTTGGGGCAAATTAATGTCTTTTACATTTTTGAGAAAGAATAAATAGTGTGTGCATGATTACATAAAAAAATTTGACCTTTTCACAATCATGTTACCTGTGTTACCTCACATTAGGAAGTAGATTGTGCAGATGAGGTGAGGCATGTCCAGAGGGACAGAGGAGGTGAGGCCTGTGTTCAAGACTGTAGTGGGAGAGAGGCTTTTCTTGGAGAGCGTAGGTGGTGAGACCTGTGTCTAAGAGTGCAGTGGACTAGGCTTCATGAAGCCTATCCCCCACTGCACTCTTAGACACAGGTCTCAAGTTCTTTGCACCCGTGGACAGACCTCTCTTCTACTTCTACTACACTCTTCAATAGAGGCCATACCTCTTGTGCACCCCTAGACAATCCCTACCTCATCTGCAACCCTGAATAGACTTCAACTAATTGGCATGCTTAGAAAGACCTCAGCTTATTTACACCCTTGGACATGCGTCATCTCAGCTGCACCTACTTACTATCAATTATACTCAATACATTGAGGCCTGTTCAGAGGACAGAGATGAGGTAAGGCTTGTCCAAGGGTAAGAGGAGGTTAGTCCTCTCCATTGTAGTCATGGACACTGATTGCTTGTACATAGGACCTGCACTGTGTGTCTAAAATGTTATTTAAAAAACGATTTTGGTGAAAAAAAATGACTTAGTTTTTTGAGAAGGAATAAATAGTGTCTGCATGATTAAATACATATATTTCATCTTTTCACAATAATGTCACGTGTGTTACCTTAGATTAGGAAGTAGATTGTGTAGATGAGGTGAGGCATGTCCAGAGGGACAGACGAGGTGAGGCCTGAGTTCAAGACTGTAGTGGGAGAGAGGCCTTTCCTGGAGAACATAGGTGGTGAAGCCTGTGTGTAAGAGTGCAGTGGACTAGACTTCATGAAGCTTATCTCCTACTGCACTCTTAGACACAGGTCTCACTTTCTTTGTACCTGTGGACATACCTCTCTTCCACTACACTCTTCAATACAGGTCTCACCTCTTCTGCACCCTTGGAGAATCCTCACTTGATCTGTAACCCTGAATAGACCGTTTGCTTTTTGTCATTGCTTTGTTGTTTGATAATAGTGGTCTATAATGTGCTATTTTTTTTTTAACACAGATTGAAATCAAGATTTCAAGAGTAAGGAAAGATGCCCTCAAGGCAAAGAAGAAGGAAGAATGAGATACGGTTCCAAACAAAAACAGCACCGGAATTACAGCACTCTTCAACAACAAATACTTCAAAAAACAGGAACAAAGCTCCTGGTAAGACCACTAAGTCTTTCTTACGGAACATATGTAGATCAAGTAAAAATGTTGGACAGCATGTAGAAAAAGAGAATGAGAGAGTAAATTTGAAAAGGAAGGAGAGAACCTCAAAGAATCCTACAACTGGAGCCGGAGAGAATAATATGTATAGGAATAGAAGGCAGAATCAGTTTAGAGACATTCGTAAATGAATGTTTCGCAATAGGGTGGTTTTAAATTTGTTAAAAAACATTAGGAAAGGTAAACAGAGAGCTGCTTTTTATAAGAAAAAGAAAAGTGTAGAGAAGATTGTTGATCAGGCTTTTGAAGTTAAGAAAAAATTATTTATTTTAATAATCAATAGAATTAGGACACTTAACAAGACAATTGATGTTTTCAAATCAAACAGTAGATGGAAAAGAGTAATTAATCGGACTAATTTTTGTAAAGTTTTTTCAGGAGAATGGATGCACAGTTCAAGTTGTGAGCCATTTTTTAATGAGGAGAGTTACTTCCAGTAGAATGATTTAGTGCATGCAGTTGACACCAGTGGTCGAGCGTATGAAGTGAAAGACGGTTGTCCGATTGAAAAAGAGAAACTTGTGCCTAGAGAACCAGAAGAGGTGTTAACTGATGAAGTTTTAGGGAGACGTACTAAGGGTCCAGTGTACACTTGGAAGTGTAGTCGTATTTGTAGTGTGCGACAGGAATCAATTGATTTGTTTTGTAATTTCTTACGTACATATAGTAAGAAACGTCTAAAGCAGAAAGTGAAGTTGTTGCAAGACTTAGATCCTTGCAGAGTGAGAGAAAACACAGGTTTGCAAGGGCATTCACTGGCTTGTCTTTCTAGAAAAGTCTGTCAGAGTGTTTTTCATCATTTTAGGATGTTAGCAGTGCATCATACCAAAATGAGGAAATTAGTGAGAATGTTGTATTATGCAAAAAGTCCACAACACTTAAGCTTAAACAATTAAACAGTGCTCTTTTGCATGGAACTGAATTAGATGTGAAGAAGATTTGTGAAGAAATTGAGATTTGTTATTTTGGTGAAAAAGAAGACAGTGTAGAAATTGACACAGCAATTCAAGGTAATGTGGAAGAGAATGTACAGATTTCAAGTACAGAAACGTTTGAGCAGGAAATTACCAGGTTTAAGGTGAAATCAAGTGAAAGGCCGAATTTTACTTGTGTGTGTTGTCGACGAAGTCATTATAAACATCAAACTAGATTAGTTGATTTATATGTAAAAAGTGAAAAGATGAATAATTATGAGTGGAAGGCTTTTGCAACTTATTTGTGGGTGGAGAATTGTTTTGATTTGAGTTGTGATCAGCGTATTTGTAAATATTGTTATGATAAATTAAATCAAAACAGAATGCCTGCCAGAGCTGTTCATAATAATCTGGAGTTGGTAGACATTCCCCGTGAATTGATGGATTTAAATACATATGAGTCTATTTTGATTCAATGTGTCCATCCTTTTCAGGCAATTGTTCGCATGGAGCCTAAGATAGGGAAATTGCCTCCTACAGATTTGCAGAGAGGATTAAAGGGAAGAGTTGTTTATTTGCCTCTAGATTTCAAAAAAAATATTGATACAATTGGTATAGAAAAAGTAGAAGAGGAACCTTTAGTTATTCTAGTTAATGGGGTTTCGACAAAGAGTAAGAAAATCTGGCAAGATTTAGTGGATGTTAGGAAAGTCAAAAAGGCAACGTTGTATTTAGTCAAAAACAATGAGTATTACAAAGATGTATGTGTTGCAGCAGAGGAAACAGCTGCAGATGAAGACAGTGATTGTTCAGGCGGCCAAATTGAAAAAGTTGATGTGTCTAGAAGTGAAGAAATATATGAACATTATACTGTTCATCCTTTGCATTCCAAAAAAGTAATGGGGAATGCAATTGAATTGTTTCAAATGAAAGCAGCAAAAGGAAGTCCCATTAGTGTATGGGAAGAAAGTTTGGAAGCTCGTTGTTTTCCACAGCTATTTCCAACAGGTCGAGGTAGACGATATGACAATCGACCACTTCAAATTCCCGCATCTGAATATTGAACTGTAAAATTATATGCTGAAGATCCAAGGTTTCGTCAATGCATTCCCTATTTGTTTCATTTACTGTATGAAAGTGACTTGTCTGGGCTTTCTTATGCAGTAAACCATATACTGAAAAGTGGAGCACATCTGCAAAATGTTTCGGCGAGGGACTTTATGGAGAAAGTGAATCTGCAAGATAATATTTTGGAATCTCATTTAATCAATCTCATGGCATGTCAGCGTGGTACAAACGAGTATTGGTACTGTCGTCATGGGGAATTGAAATGTATGCTAAGAAACTTAGGAACCCCTACATGGTTCCTCACTCTTAGCTGTGCCTAGTATGCATGGGACGACTTACTTGAATTTCTACGTGAGGCAAATGCAAATATACAAAATATAGAATTCAAAACACCTGGAGAACGGTGTTCTTTGGATCCAGTGAATGTATGCAGATATTTCAATCATAGATTTGAAGCTATGATGTCTTTTATTACCAACAAAAAAAATCCTCCCCTTGGAGAGGTTTTGGATTTCTTTTGGAGAAAGGAGTATCAAGCGAGAGGTGCTCTTCACATACATATGTTGTTGTGGATTAAAGATGCACCCAAATTTGGAACAGATTCGGATGAGACAGTGATGAACTTTATTGAAGAGTATTCAACATGTGCTGTTCCGAAAACTACCGAAGAAAACAGTTTAAGGCAACAAGTTTTACGCTTTCAATCCCATCGTTGTGGAAAGTACTGTCGTCGAAAATTCAGAAACAAGGACAAGTTCTACACAAAATGTCGTTTCAGCTTTCCACGACCAGTGATTTCTAAAGGAAGAGTAAATAATTTGATGTCTTCTCTGCGACATACTGTGACGAGGAAGTCACCAAAAAATACATACAATTTAAAAAGAAACGAAGAGTCCAAGTACATCAACGACTACAACCCAGTGATTTTGTCCATGTGGAATGCTAACATGGATATTCAATTCGTTGCTGACAACTCTATTGCTGTGGCTCGATATGTGACGTCTTACATCACAAAAAAAGAAAAAACAGAACTGAAGGAAATGTGGGAGGACATTTCACATGAAAAGAGTCTAAGCAAGAAATTATACAGTTACAGTCTGAAGATGTTGTTGCATCGAGAAATTGGAGCATATGAATGTTCTGATCGATTGTCATCAGCAAGTCTCTATGCCAAATCTAGAACCATCATTTGGGTGAGTCTAGGTCTTGCTGCAACACGAAATCGAGTTTTGAAATCTGTACAAGAGATAGAGTATTTGGCGGAGAAAGAACCAGAAAGTACAGATATTTTGAAGACAAACATGTTGGATACATACTATCCAAATAGAAGTCCTCACCTTGAGAACGCTTGTCTCTATGAAGTTCTTCAAAGCTATATTTATAAGAGGAACATCAGAGAAGATATCAATAATGGAATATATGCTGTCATTGGATGTGAAGGATGTCTAGTGAAACAGAAAAAAGGCCATTTGATTAATCATCGAAAATTGAGTTGTGAAAATCCAGACAAAAGGGAATTTTTCTATTTAGCTCTTTTGCAACTCTTTAAGCCATGGCGTACAGAAGAGGAACTACTTGGAGATTTTCTCTGTTACGAAGATTCTTTTAATGCAACCATGGATACCATAGAATGTCCTGTTTTTCCAAATTATCTGCAAATGTTGAACGAAGAAATAGAGCAAGAAGCCACAATTGCTGCAGAGATTGCTAGAGACAGTTCTCAAGACAGTCAGAGTTCTGCTTCATTGAGTCAGGATCAACTTGGAGGACCAATTATTCAAAATGAAGCTGCCACTGCCATGGATGAGGTGGAAAGAGCTATGGAACAAGCTCAAGATGATGTAGTTAACTTAGAAGATTTGGTGAAACAACTAAACTTTGAGCAGAAACAGATATATGACGAAGTCACAGATCAGATTGAACATGGATTCACTCATGAGAAAAAAGAGTGCTCATGTACATCATTTAAACCAGTCCAACTGTACGTAAGTGGAGAAGCGGGAACTGGAAAAAGTTTTCTGATTAATGCAATTGCAACTTATCTGCAGAAAAGGACTGAATCACCGCTATCTTGTGTTGTTACTGCTCCAACTGGGCTGGCAGCACATAACATTAAAGGGATTACTTTACATCGTTTACTGATGCTGCCAGTGGAGCATGATAACAAATTGCAATATCACAAGCTATCTGGAGATGCGTGTTCCGAAGTTTCGAGAGTCCTGAAGAAAATGAAACTTCTTATCATTGATGAAGTAAGCATGGTGTCAAATATAATGCTTGCTTTTGTGCATTTGAGAATGCAAGAAATTCTTAGAACAGACTATGATGTCTTATTTGGAGGAAAACATATTATTGTTTTTGGAGATCTACTGCAGTTGACTCCAGTGAAAGGACAACCTGTGTTCAAAATGCTCACGCATGAAGATACCAGGAAGTGCCTAGGAAGCATTGGAAACGTTAATATATGGTTAAACTTCAAATATGCAGAACTGCTTCAAAATATGCGGCAGGCAAAGGATGAAGATTATAAAAATATTCTACAAGATGTAAGAATCGTAAAAGTAAGTCAGCAAGGGAAAGAAGCTTTACATGGACGTTTAATTTCAAATTTGTACCCAAATGAAAACATTCTTCCAGAGTATATTTTTAAGAAAATTAATGAGAAGAAATCTGGCATATGTTTGATGCCAACTCTGAAAGAATGTTCCATGTTCAACTACAAAATGTTAAAGTTAGAAAATGAAGAGATAGTGAAACTGGAAGCTATAGATAAAATTGAACATATGGGAGCAACAATTATTTTGTCTGAAAATTTGAAATCAAAATTGGATTCATTAGAGAAGACTATATCTAAAACTGCTGGTTTTGAAAAGACTCTGAATGTGTGTTTAAATTGTCGTATCATTTTGAGAAGGAATTTAAATGTTGAAAGAGGTCTGGTAAATGGAGCAACGGGTCATGTTGTTGGTTTTGTGAATTACAAAAATAGAGATGGAATTGAAATTTAAAAAATTAAATTTGATGGCATTGAGGAAATAGAACAAATTTGTCGTTGTTCAGCTAGATTTTTGCTTGTGAAAGACTTATATGTTCGCCGAAAACAGTTTCCTATTTGTTTGGCATATGCGGTGACAATTCATAAATCTCAAGGTTTAAGTGTAGATAGCGCTTTGGTGAACATTGGAAGTTCTGTGTTTAAAGAGGGTATGGCATATGTGGCATTATCACGAGTCAGAACTTTATCAGGATTGTACTTGATTGAGTGTGATGAAACAAAGATTTGTGCAGATCTACATTGTGTTAAAGAATACAATAGGTTAAGAAGAGAGTATGCTCCACATTTGCCTCAATATCCTCTGTTTGAAAAACGTGTGGTAGGCCGAAAAAGAAGAAATGAGAATAATTGCAGTGAGGTAGTAGCAAAAAGACAAAAAGTAGATGAAACTGTAAGAAAAAGGATTCTGTTGAAGATGTTGTTGGATTTCAGTTTGAAAACAGTTCTGGTGTCAACTGCTATGCTAATGTAGTGGTTAATGTTGTTTTTTTTCTTCAAAATATACAAGAACAGATTGTTGAAAATCGGGATCAAAGATTCTGTTGTTTGTTGAATTCCGTGTTTGAGAAATGTAGCAGTGATAGAGCAAAAATAGAAAGTGTTTCAGAAATTCGAAATCTTCTAGACATATGTTCTGGTCAAAATCAATTTTCACAGAATATTCAGCAGGATTGTCAGGAATTTTTAATGTATATGTTTGATGTATTAGAAGATGAAGGTGTAGATATAAAAAATCTTTTTAGCCTTTCTTATCAATGGCAGCATGACTGCGACAACTGTACTTTATCAAGTACTACTAGAATAGACACTGAAAGATTTATATATTTGACTTTACCAGACTGCAAATCAGTGCCTTTTAATAATCTAGTTAAAGCAGCGGATCACAATATGGTGTGTACCCAATGTAAGTCTACTATGCTGTCCACATTATTTCTACAAAATTATGCTCAGTATGTCATTTTAATGTTCCAACGATGTAGACCTGATGGAACTAAATTGACAACTTCTATTAAAAATTTCGTTGGTTCTCAGTTATCAATATCAGGAAGAACCTTTGCAAATGTAGCTATTATTTTTCATGACGGTCCTTCTACAACATCAGGGCATTACACATGCTATTTAAAAAGTTGTAAAGGTTGGACCCACTGTAACAACATTCATTTGACTTTCAAACAACGTTTGCCTTTTGGCTTAAAAAATTCATACCTAGTGTTTTTACAACCAAAATTTAAGTAAAGGTAATTGGCCTTTGAAGACGGCAGCAGTTAATAAAGGTTATTTTGCTGTTTAAAAATATATTCTGAGTAAAAGTGATCCAGGTAATATAAAACATTGACTTGTCATATAGGTACTGTAAGTGGATCTCATAGTATGTGATATTAGTATTATACAAAATGATGAACATGAGTGAGTCAGAGATGGTTTTACAAATACTTAAATATTGTGAAAATGTTGTATGAGCCTTTCTTTCAGAATGTCGGTAAAAAGGTAATTTCAGAGTTTCTTAGAGTTAATTTGAAAATATACTCATACATCTGACACTATTTGGCCAAAAGGAAAGGTACAGGAATGAGTAAAGAGTCATGACTGAAAAAAAGGAGTATATGAAAATAATGAAAATATTTCAGATGTTCTTGGAGCTTTTCTTCTAGAAAGTCGATGAAATGGATTTTTTAGTGAACAGCAGAGTACTTTGCAACGAGAAAAGGACCTCCATGATATACTATTTGGCCTCAAGGAAAAGTAAATCAATCAAAGATTAGTGTACATTTGTCATTTGTCAGTATCTAAGGTTTTCTTTAAAACACAATCTTTTAGATTGTGTTTTTTTTTTCCCGCTGTCATATGATGAGTAATTTGAACTCACTGTTTTAAGTGAAATTCAATATATTCTGAGAACAGCAAAAATAAACTATGTAACATGTTGTACAAGTTATACTATAATTTGGATTGTGTAAATTAAATTGCATTCCCATTCTCTGACACTCATTTTCCTTTTTCCTCTCTCTTTCAGCTCTCTTTACTCACTCACACTGCCTTTCTCTCACTCTGTTTCACACCCATTCGTTTACTGCACTTCTTTCACAACCCCTCATTCTCATTTCAACTGTCTGCATCCCCTCTCTCCCTTGCACCACTTTTCAGCTTTCAGTCTCTCTGCTTTACTTCCCTTTTCCGTCCTTTCCTCCTTTGCTCTTTTACTAATTCCTCTTTACTCACTGAGCAGTATTGTTGCACTCTATCACTATAACTTACCCACTCTCCCTCGCTTATCTTTGTTGGCTCCTTTCTTTTGACCTCTTTTCTCTATTTTTCGTTCACTACATCTATGTCCTCAGTGCCTCACTCTCCTTGTGTTATGTTCACTTGTGTTTATCTACCTTCTATCATTTCTTTTACAAAAACTTCACTGCTCCTCTCTCATCGTTCTTCATCCCATTTATTTTACTCTGGTTCAATTACTATCCCTCATTTCCTTTCTTTCAATGTCCTTCTCTTTACTTTCATCACCAAATTATTTTCTCTCAGTACCACTCTTTTAGTCGTCTTCTCCTCTTTCCTTTTTTTGCTCCTTACTCATTTCCTTTTGTCACTCATTGTACTCCACCTCACTCAGTTTTTCTCTTAGTGTGTCTGTCTACTAACTTCCTGACTCCATTTCCCTCAATCGTTGTATATTATCTTCTCTCCCTTCATCCCTTCACTTTGACTGTTCTTCACTTACTCTCAGTTATCTTCTATTTCTCAATCTTCTAAATGCATCCTTAATTAGACTCATTTCCGTCTCTGTTATTATCTTTTTACTTACTACTGTTTCCTGACTTAGTTTTGCTAACTCACATTGTTTTAGTATCTTTCTTACCTTCAGTTCATTTCTCTGTTCTTCTCTTCCTCTGTGTCAGTGAATCTATTTGCCTTACTCTTAGTAATTTGCTCTCATTCTATTTCTTTTTTTCTCTTTTTATCCTTCTACCTTACTTTATTTCCCTTTCTGTGTCCTTCACTCTTACTTTATTTCTAAATACACTGTTATGATTTTTAACCTCTTCATTTGTATATTTTAATTTAAAATACACATTTTACTAATTATGACT